>NC_092225.1:7016286-7032401 GCF_036320965.1 Panulirus ornatus
AGCAAAATGGGAACTTCAGTGAAGGGGGCTAATTGGGGAGGTGATAACAAGTATGGTGATGTGAAAGAGATGTAGTGAGTATTTTGAAGGTTTGTTGAATGTGTTTCATAATAGAGTGGCAGATATAGGTGCGTTTTGGTCGAGGTGGTGTGCAAAGTGAGAGGGTAGGAAAATGATTTTGTAAACAGAGAAGAGGTATAAAAGCTTTGCGGAAATAAAGCCGGCAATGGCAGCATGTTTGGATGTGATTGCAGTGAAAATTTGTCAAAAAAGGGGGTGACTGTAATTGTTTGACGGGCTGGTAAGGTTATTTAATGTATGTATTCATTCATGGTGAGGGCCTGATGATTGGCGGAATGCTTGCATAGTGCCATTGTACAAAAGCAAACGGGGATAAAGTGGGTGCTCAAATTACAGAGTATAAGTTTTGTTGAGTATTCCAAGTAAATTATAAGGAGGGTAATGACTGAAGGGTGAAGGCATGTACAGAGCATCAGATAAGGGAAGAGCATGTGGTTTTCAAGAAGTGTAGAGGAGTGTGGACAGTTGTTTGCTTTGAAGAATGTAGGTGAGAAATACTAGAAAAGCAAATGGATTCGTATGTAGCATTTATGGATCTGAGAAAGCATAATGATAGAGTTGATAGAGAAGCTCTGTGGAAGCTACTAAGAATCTATGGTGTGGGAGGAAGTTGTTAAGAAGCAGTGAAAAGTTTTATCGAAGATATATCAATATCATGGCTGATTCATGTGAGAAACTGCAGAGCTGGTGACTGATTTGGTAAAGTGTGTGAAGAAAACGTTAAGAGTAAATGTGAATAAAAGCAAGGTTATTAACCGGCCACAGTAGGGTTGGAGGGTCAAGTCAATTGGGAGGTAATTGAATGGAGAAAAACTGGGAGGAAATAAAGTGGTTTAGATATCTGGGGAGTGGGATCAGGCAGCGGAATGGAAACCATGGAAGCGGTAGTGGATCATAGGGTTGGCGGAGGGGCGAAAATCCTAGGACCCTTGAACAATGTGTGGAGCAAAACATTATCTCGGAAAACAAAATGGGTATGTTTGACGGAATAATTGGTTCCAACAATTTTTGTATGGATGCGAGGCCGTGGGGGCTATATGGATAGAGTTTTGTGCGCAGGAGGTGGATGAGCTGGAAATGAGATGTTGGAGACAATGTGTGGTGTGAGGTGGTTTGATCGAGTAGTAACGTAAGGGAAGAGAGATGGTGAAATAAAAAGAGCGTGGTTGGAGAGCAGAAGAGAGGTGAGTTTTGAGAAATGGTTTGGGCACATGGAGAGAATGAGTGAGGAAAGATTGACCAAGAGGAATATATGTGTCGGAGGAGGAGGGAACGAGGAGAAGTGGGAGGACCAAATTGGAGAGGTGGAAAGATGGAGTGTAAAAGGATTTTGTGTGATCGGGCCCTGAACATGCAGGAGGGTGAAAAGAGGGCAAGGAAATAGAGTGAATTGGAATGGATGTGGTATAACCGGGGTTGATTGGTGGCTGTCAGTGATTGAATCAGCAGGCATGTGAAGCGTCATGTAAACCATGGAAAGCTGTGTAGGTATGTATATAGTGCGTGTGTGGACTCGTATGTATATACATGTGGAATGGGGGTGGGTTGGGCCATTTCTTTCGTTTGTTTCCTTGCGCTGACCTCGCAGAACGCGGGAGACAGCGACAAAGCAAAAAAAAAAAAAAAAATATATATGTATAATAATAATGATATAAATAAATATATTAAATATATATAATATATATATAAGATATATATATATATCTATATATATATATATAATGTAAATATATTTACTATGAACCACTTGGAAAATGAAACACGATAAATTCCCAAGTGCTTATTTCGTGTAAATTCACATCATCAGGGAGACTGAATAGTAGGAAATTTTACAGTCCATGATATATACTGCGAAGAGACGACGCTAGGACGCCATGTTGTACACATGCGAAAGTGCACTTTTGGAACTTATCGTGTTTTCATTTTCACCGTGGACTCATTGGAATATATCTTGATCACAGCGCAAAAACTGTGATCCTTTTCCAATATATATACATATATACACATATACATATTCATACTTGCTTTACCTTCATCCGTCTTGTTGCCCACCCCCCAAGGAAACAGCAATGGCTGCCACAACCGCATTCAGCGAGGTAGCGCCAGGAAAACAGACAAGAAAGAGGCCAACATCGTCCTACACTATGTCTATCGATGTCATTGTAATGCCACCGAACTACAGCTCCCTAAGCACATCCAAGCCCCACCAGACCTTCCATGGCTTACTCCAGACGCTTCACAGCCTGGGTTAGTCCCCTGACAGCACGTCGACCCCGTATATCCAATCGTTTCCAATTCACTCTATTCCTTGCACAGCCCCTCATCCTCCGATGTTCAGGAAACACACCGAAGTCAAGCTCAAAATCTTTTTTCACTTCCATCCTTTCACCTCCAATTTGGTCTCCCATTTCTCCTTGTTCCCTTCACCTTCTGAACATATATATATCCTCTTTGTCAATTCTGTCCTCACTCATTCTCTCCATATTCCGAACCGTTTCAACACACTCTCTTTACCCGCTCTCTCCAACCACCACTCCTTTTACTTCCTGACATCTTTCCAACCCTCTCAATCACTTACGCGATCAAACCACCTCACACCACATTTAATTTCCAAGCACATCCACCCTCCTCCGTATAAACCCCTATCTATGCCCATGCCTCCGCATACTTATAACATTTGTTCCAGTTACTATTCGCTTCAAACAAAACCCATTTTTGCTCTCCGAGATAACGTCCTCTCCTTCCACAACATTCTTCCGTCAATCTTAGAACCTTTCGGCCCCTCCCCCCCCACTTCACTTCCTCCTACTATTGACTCACTTCCCGAGCCCTCTCATCCACAACAGACTGCATACCTTGTCCCTCTCTCCAAAACTCTTCATTCACCTCCCCTACCACGATCCATCCAAAAACAAATTAAACAACCATGGAGACATCAGACCTCCTGCCGCAAACCGACATCATTGGGAACCAATCACTCTCCTCTCTTCCCTTCTCGTACTCATGCCTTACAGGCCCTTGGTAAAACTTTTCCACTGCTTCTAGCAACTTACCTCACCCTGCCATATAACTCGTAAAACCTTCTAAAGCATCTCTGTCACCCTGCCATATGCCTTCTTCAGAGTCCATAAATGCTATACTCAAATCAATCCGTTTTTTTCTAACATTCTTCAAAGCAAACCCTGATCACACATCCCTCTCTACTACTTTTTGAAACCACACCGCTCTTGCCCCATCTGATCTGCACATGCCTTCACCGTTCTCAATCAATACCCTCCCATATGAATTGCCCAGGAATACTCAACAAACTTATGACCCTGTAGTTTGAACACTCCACCTTATATCCCCTTGCCTTTGTACAATTGCGCTATGCATGCATTTGCCTATCCTCAGGCACGTCACCAGGCATCCTTACATCCATTTTAAAAAAGCCCTACCTACCGATCTACTACAACACCCCCTCTTTTTTATGAATTCCACTTGCATTACTATCAAAACCTCGCCTCCTTGCCGCTTTCAATCTTCCTCAAAGCTTTCACTACCTCCTCTCTTTGCCATAAAAAAGAACCATTCTCCCTGACCTTTTCCACTTCGCACACTAACAACCCCGACCAAACACCCGCATCTCTGCCACTCTATCGTCAAACGACATTCATACACCTTCAAATCATTCACCCCATCTCCTCCACTTCGATACTACCTGTAATTACCTACCTACTTTGGGGGCGCCCCTTCATTCACCGATGTTCCCATTTGTTCTCTTGTTTAACGCACGTTATTTACCCTCCCTCCCAAAACAATCACTTTATTGCCCTAAAATTTTAATAATATTCCCTCACTCCAACTTTCATTTGACCTCTTTTTTCAATCCCTACACTTCTTCTTGAGCCCCTCACTGCCGCTTTCTTTTATACATCTCCCAGTCATTTGCACTACTTCCCTCAAGTGTCCGTCCAAACGCCTCTCGTTTTTGTCACACTAAGAACCTTACTTCCGTCATCCCAACCACTCACTTCCCGTTCCTAATCTGCGCAACCTCCCACCTTGCTCATGCCACGTCTCTTTTGCGCAGTTATCACTACTTCCCTGATACTCCCATTCCTCATCCACTCCCGTCACGACCATTTGCTCTCAACGTCCTTGCCTTCTATCTCTCATCTCTCTAGGTTCCTATCTTCACATATGTGTCCTTCCAACTCACTTACTCTACAACCATCTCTTCCCCCCAAACATTCGCTCTTCTTTTTGAAAGCCTTCTACAAATCTTCACCTTCGCCTCCACCAATACAAGTGATCAATATCCCCTTCCAGCTGCCCGGTCCATTACCTTAACATCCAAAAGTCTCTCTTTTTAACGAGCCTATCAATTGCACGTAATCCAATAATGCCTTGAAACCCTCTTCCCGACTTATATACGTATACTAGTATACTCGCTTCGTAAACCAGGTATTCCAATCCCTAGTCTTTTTTTCAGCACACCAAATCCACAACGCCTCAACAGTTCCAATTACAATAACTGAGGCATTCCGATGTATACTTCGTATTCAAATCATCCATCGCTATAACCTGGCCATGGGCATCAAAGCGCTAACATACTCACGGCGGCTGCTCCCAGAGAATCAGGCCTTCTCATTATCTCTCTTCTTACGACCAGGTGCTTAGGCACCAATAACACACCCCATCTCTCTCCATCCACTTTCAGGTTTACCCACACATCAATCCAGAATTTTACTTTCTGCTACTCTGTCCCACACTACTCCCACATATCTTGTTTCAGAAGTAGTGCAACTCCGTCCCTGGCTCTTGTTCTTTCACCAACCCCTGACTTTAACCTTCTTTACCATTGAGTTTCGATTCGTTTTGTTTTTTCACTCAGAGCCAGAACATCCAGTTTCTTTCCCTCAAACATACTACCTATCTCATCCTTTCTTCTCATCTTTGGTTAGACAGACACATTCAGACACCCCAATCTGACATTCGAGGAGGATAAGCACTCCTGCTTGACTCCTGTTTTCCCTTTTCAAAAATCTAAATACAAGCAGGAGGTTTCCTCCCCTCCGCCCCCGGTAAGTCGCCTTCTACGGCACGGGAGAATAATAGGATTTCATGCTTGTTCTCTTTTCCCGCATTTAAAGCAAGGTAGCGTCCTAGAACAGAGCGAAAAAAAGTCTTATTCGCTCACAACCTAGCTGTCCATGTGTAATGCACCGAAACCCCGCTCCCTATCCACAATCAGCAACACAGACCCATGGTTTTTCCCAGCTGCTTCATATACACTTATTTCCAACCATTGACTGATAGCGCCCCTTGTAATACCATACATCGTTATCCCCCCCCGCTCCAATTCAATACCCTATCTCGTCCACACCTCTCACCCTCCTGGAGTTCAGGCAACAGGTCACTAAATTTTTTTCCTTCACCCCTATCCTTCAATTCCAATTGGTCGCGCAATTTCTCCTTGAATTATTCCCTAGCTGACACATTTAGAATCTTTGTAATAGACAGTGAAGGGTACACAAGTATCACTCAAGAAAGCACCTGAACATATGAGTGTTCTAACATGGTCGGTCCATGAAATGCATGGTACACGAGCAAGACCACATGCCAAGAGTTGGGGTTGTCGTTCTAAGCAACAGACTGACGCAATGTGTACCCGCAATTACTATTGGTTAGTAATTATACAATACAAACAACCCGATCAAAACAGGGAAGAATTATGGAATAGGCACTTAACTTATTTACCTACCAAATAACCTGTCGTAGTTCATGGCAATAGGCACAAGGTACTCTGAACATCAGTAACACAAGTGAGGAAACTCTGACAATATAGAACGATGGAATGTCAACCACACATCATAATGATGGCCTGGCAGCTTCGCTTCAGTCTCTGGTGTCAAAAGTTTACATAAAAATGCTCAGCATTACGGTACACTTAGTCCTTGATAAATGACCTTAACTGTGAATATAATCAGTCCGTGCCGTGTCTTTGATGGTCGGTGGATTAGTGATATAGCAATCAACCATATTCCTAACAGACAAGTCTGTTCGTATGTCGTTGCCATGTATACCGTACACACTCCGGCTGATCAAAGCCCGCCCTCAGTACTTCTTAGCAGCTCACTTGCTCCGTCTCCACATAATGGGTAAGAACTGTTTTACAATAACCGCTCGTGAGTATCCTGTAGACATATTATCGCTCGTTACCCATGCAGGGAAATGAGACTGACACACTAAATCATCCAGCGTGACAGTCCCAATATGCCACCGGCATTATTACGAGCTATGTCCTCGAAGTCCGCTCCCTCCCCCGGGGTAAGACAATGGTCTTAGACCTGGTGTGAGAGCGTATAAGTTCCTGTCCTGTGACGCTCCTGGAAAATTGGGCCAGCACATCCTCGTCTCTGTCCTGAGAGTGCTAAGTGCTCAGTAAGTGTAAATTAACTTGTCCTACTTAAACCCTTTACTAATTCATATCTTTGATTTTCCGACGTTCGATACGTGTTCGTTGTGTCATTAAATTGACTTTTCTCACCGTAGCATTTTCATTCAACACAAGCAGTATCATATTTCTACACGTGCCTGATCTATATGGGACCATGTTTTATTACGATCTCATGTCCTGTTAATGAACTAGCAATGTAATTCTCTGTATTCAGATTACAGCTACACGCATGAATGCATGCTATGGAGTGCTTAAGGAGGACCGTTAGGCACAAATTCATTAACAAATTTAACAATCTGATATTTTGCTCATAAGTAGCTAAACCATCTGAAGAGATTACGATATCTACCATTCCTGAGGGTGATGCACTCACGACACGCCGCGCCAGGCTGAGCTAACACATGGTTCGAGTCCTTGTGGTGGCAGTCATGTACAGTCAGCCTAGTTGTTTGTTGGGTGAATGATGAGGTATTGGTGAAACTCCTCCTAGTGATGATGCGGGCGGGTGTGTGATGATGTTAATAATGAAATTGTGGTGTTTTTTTGTGGTGAGAATGTTTAGTAGCGATACCGATAAGTGGTTGTGGTGAGGATGTCAGTAGTGATGATTGATGTGGTGTTGTGGTGTGGCTCATGATGCAAGGCGACATCGGCAGCAGTGTGGTGCCGGCCCATGGTCGCGGAGGCTAGGGCGAGGCTGCTTGTCTGAGCAGCCGGGCGGGGCTGGGAGGGGCCTGGCCGGGCGGTGTTTGCTGACTGGGCGGGCTTGGGTGGAATGGGTGGGGCTTGGCAGTTGGCGTGGCGGGACTAGACTGGGCTGGGCGGGGCCTGCCCTTGTGGGAAGGACAGGGCTTATATACTCGGCCCTGAAGGTGTGGCCGATTTTGCCTGGTCAGGACGAGTCAAGGAAGGGCCGGTTAGGCTGTCCCCAAGCCGGATGTTGTCTGATGTGTTGGGCTTTAAGTTGGTAGCGGCACGTGACGAAGCTGAACCTCAGTTGTGCCCGGTTGTTGAGGCTCTGATGTCAGCTGTGCTGCATCACCGGATTCCTTCCCTTATTTTTTTGTGTTTGTCCATGGGACAGGAGATGGATATGCAGAGCTTCGGGGATGGATGGGCTGAGGATGGTAGGTTTCTGCCAGCTACGGCACAGGGGCCGGCCCCTCACATACCGGTCCCCCATGCAGTTCAGGGCCGCCTTCACCTAGTACCTTCCTCCCACGGGCAGTTCAGACCGCCCCTCACCTAGTACCACCAATCCCAGTGGCAGTTCAAGGGCCGCCCCTCATCTAGTATCTCCGCCCAGTGGCAGTTCCAGGGCCGCCCCATCGCCTAGTAACCTGCCTCCCATTGGCAGTTCAGGGCCGCCCCTCACCTAGTAACCCTCCTCCCAGTGGCAGTTCAAGGGCCGCCCCTCACCTAGTACCCCCTCCTCCCAGTGGCAGTTGAAGGGCCGCCCTCCACCTAGTACCCAGTCCTCCCAGTGGCAGTTCAGGGCGCCCCTCACCTATACCTCCTCCCAGTGGCAGTTCAGGGGGCCCCCCCATCATCTAGTACCCATTCCTCCCAGTGGCAGTTGAGGGCCTCCCCTCACCTATACCATCCTCCCATGGGCAGTTCAGGACCGTCCTCAATATCTTCTCCAGGAGGCAGAATCAGCGTCCCGATATCCCAGGCCGCCTCTCACCTTGTTGCATCCGCCGTGCGGCAGCTCAAGAAACACTACCCATCACTTATGTACGTAAGTAAGAGATAAGAATAAACAGTTTTTATTACGTTTGTAGATAACGTGTGACTTTAAGAAAACAGGAGACGGTGTTACCTAATTCTCTCGTAACGTGTAAAACCTGTTACTCTTCCCACTAGGCAAAAACAAACAACCGGCAGATATATGACGTCGAAAGTAACACCTTCAAAAAGGTACGACCTTTGAACACAACAGTACGACCACTGAGCGAGGCAGTACGAGCCTTACACAACAGTACGACCACCGAGCGAGGCAGTACGATCCTTGACACGACAGTACGACCACTGAGCGAGGCAGTACCGAGCCTTGAGCACGACAGTACACCACGAGCGAGGCAGTACGACCTTGAGCACGACAGTACGACCACTTCGACCACTGAGCGAGGCAGTACTAACGATCCTTGAGCACGACAGTACGACCACTCGAACCACTGAGCGGGGGCAGTACGATCCTTGTGCACAACAGTACGACCAACTGAGCCGAGCAGTACGATCCTTGAGCACGACAGGTACGACCACTCGACACTGAGCGAGGCAGTACGATCCTTGTGCACAACATACACCACTGAGCGAGGCAGTAGATCCATGAGCACGACAAGTAAAGACCACTCGACCGACTGAGCGAGGCAGTACGAGTCCTTGAGCACGACAGTACGAACCAATCGACGCTGACGAGGCAGTACGACCCCTTGAGCACGAACAGTTACGACCACTCGACCACTGACGAGGCAGTACGATCCTTGAGCAACACGAACAGTACGACACTCGACCGCTGAGCAGGCAGTACGATCCTTGAGCAACGACAGTAGAAGACCACTCGAGTACGACCCACTGGGGCGAGGCATACGAGCCTTGAGCACGACAGAGTTGCGACCACACCGAACCGCTGAGCGAGGCCGTACGATCCTTGAGCACGATAGTACGACCACGCGACCACTGAGCGAGCAGTAACGATCCATGAGCACGACAATACACCAAACGACCGCTGAGGCGAGCAGTTACGATTCCTTGAGCACGCCGTATAGTACGACACCTTCAGATATAATGGCGCACCGTTATGTATCAAGGGTTTGATGATTGATAAAAGCGTGTGACAATAACCAGGGTGGTACCAGAGGCAGCCATGTGCCCTCGTCCACCACCTGGTCGTCCAGAACTAGCCACGACCTGGTCGTCCAGAGAGAGCCAGTGTCCCCCGCCATGACCTGGGTGTCCCAGCTCTCACAACAATATAATACTTCAAGTCTTACCTTTCCTATACATATTCAGTTTTTATGACACTGAATTTACTGAAACCTCACATTATGATATAACAGGCCCATAAAGGACATTCGCCTTTAACTGAATAAAAACAGACGACATACTGACTTGAGATTCCAAAATTATCGCACATAAATCCGTGCTTCTCATTGTCGGGCTCTATACAGACCACAATCTGGAAATAGTCCCACAAAATTTATACAACCGGTCCCCGGGAATACGGGCCCTGGATTTAGCCCACCACTTTACCTGAATAGTTTACATAAAATATCTTTCTGCATATACCCGCAACCTCAGCGCTCGTCCAATATCAGTTATGTCTACGTATAGCATTATGTATACGCTCTGTTTACTATGGCTCTTGTTTCTATGATTATGAACATAATCTGACATAAATATAAACATAATTTGAACACCGCTTTAACATACTCTGAACACACATAACAGTAATGTGATACATATAATCTGAACAAACATAACATAATCTGAAAACAAACATAAATGTAATCTGAAACACACACATCTGTACAAACATAACATAATCTGAACTAGCATATACTAATCTGAACACACATAACATAATCCTGAACAAACATAAACCTAATCTGAACAAACAGAATGTAATCTGAACACACCATAATCTGAACACATATGATGTAATCTGAACACGATATAATGCAATCTTAATACATATAGCATAATCTGAGACACATGTTATGTAGTCTGAATACATATAGCATAATCTGAAACACCATATTAAGGTAATTGAACACATATAATTGCAATCTTAATATATATAGCATAAACTGAACAAAACAATAGTAATGTAAGCTGAATACACGTATACGGTTATTTGCTTATGTCTATATAATGTTATTTGAACAAAGTTTGTCCCGGTGCATGTCCCACATCCAGCAGCAAACTCATCCAGTCGATCATAATGTAACATCCATCATCAGTTCATCCCTCACTCTAGGCCAACTCCAACACTTAATGTAATCAAGTTAAGTGCAAGCATGTTCTGCACGTACAAATCTTGTGTGTGACGTTCCTTTACGTTCTCTGTATTAGTATCAATGTTAAATGTCCATCTGTGACTGCATCGTTGAACTTTTGTATATTATCAATGTTGATGACAGTACACAAAATTTTCTTGTTTCCATACACACTCGTACACAGGGAATATGTAATTTGTTTGTAATACCTCCAAATGTTTGTGTACCTACTCCTCCTACTGTTTTATCAAGGTTACAACATAATCTGTACATGTATGACGTTACGTTATATAACTTTTTTGCATATTTCGAATGTTTTTACGATTTTTACTGTCTGTATCACTTACGACCTGTCGGTTTAGTATCAGTTTTGAATGTGTCCCAGTCCATCATATCTCCTCTTACGGGAGAGGACTTTTTTGGTCCCTGGGCCCCACTCAGGTCCCAACTAATCACTTCCTATGTCCCCTGTATTGCACCCATCGTAGTACGCTCTATTACTGTTCTCCAACTTACTCCAAATATTCCCTTCACCCATACCTCATTGAAATTAGAACTATAATAGATATTATATAGATATATATATAGATATAATATATAATATATATATATATAAAGATATATAATATAAATATATATATATATCTTTTTTTTTTTTGTCGCGTCTCCCAGCGTTTTGCGAGTAGCGCAAGGAAACAGACGAAAGAAATGCCCAACCCACCCCCATACACATGTATATACATACGTCCACACAGCAAATATACATACCTATCACAGTTTTTCCATGGTTTACCCCCAGACTCTTCACATGCCCCTGATTCAATCCAATGACACACGTCAACCCCCGGTAATATCCACAACGAATCCAATTTCACCTCTATTCCTTGCCCTCCTTCACCCTCCTGCATGATCAGCCCCGATCACACAAAATCTTTTTCACTCCATTTTCCCAAACCCCTTTTTTGGGTCCCCACTTTCTTTCCCCCCCACCTCCGCCACTATATCCTCTTGGTCAATCTTCCCCCTCACTCTTTCCTCCAGGGTCCCAAAAAACCCCTTTTCAAAACACCCTCTTCTGCTCTTTTGAACAATACTCTTTTCATTTCCACACATCTCTTTTAAACCCTTACTTTTTAAAATATATATATATATAATATAATATATAAAATATATATTATAGAAATATTTTATATATAAAATATATATATATAAAAAAATTATATATTTGTATATAAATATAATATAAAATATAATTATATAATATAAAAAAATTCTTTTCACTCCATTTTTTCCCCTCTAATTTTGGTCTCCCACTTCCCCTTTCGTTTCCTCCACCTCCGAACATTTACCTTTTTGGTAAAACCCCTTTCCTCACCCCATTCTCCCCAGTCCCAAAAACCCATTTAAAAAAACCCCTTTTCCCTGCTCCTCAACCACCCCCTTTTTTTTATTTCCCACATCCCCTCTTCCCCCTTAAACGTTATTTTAACTCAAATCAAACCACCCACCAAACCACACATTGTCCTCAAACATCTCATTTCCAGCACATCCATCCGCCTGCGCAAAAAACTCTATCCATAAGCCCCAAGGCCTCGCAACAAAAACATTTTTTGGAAACCACTTTTCCCCTTCAAACAAACCCTTTTTTTGGTTTTTCCGAGATAATGTTTCCTCCCCTTCCAAAACCATTTTTCCCAAGGCTCCCAGTTTTTCCGCCCCCTCCCCCCCCCAAGGACCACTTCCGTTTTCCAGGGTTTTCCATCCCTCCAGATCCACCCCCAAGATACAAAACACTTTTATTTTTCCTCCATTTTTTTCCTCCTTCAAACTTACCCCCCAAATTGACTTGCCCTCAACCCTACTGAAACCTAAACCCTTTGCTCTTATTCACTTTTTACTTTTAAACTTTTAAAACTTTTCTTTCCAAAACTTTCCCAAAACCCCCCCCCAGTCCCCGCTTCCATTTTCTCACAGAATCGCCACCGGGCGCTTATCATCAGCAAACAAAAACTGACTCACTTCCCAAGCTCTCTCACCCCCACGGGATTTTTATACTTGCCCCTCTTTCCAAAACTCTTCATTCACCTCCCAACAACCCCATCCATAAACAAATTAAAAACCCCGGAGACATCACACACCCCTGCCCAAACCTACATTCCCCTGAGAACCAATTTACTTTTTCCCTTTTTCCCACACGTACACCCGGGCCTTTCATCCCTCGATAAAAACTTTTTTACTGCTTTTAACAACTTGCCTCCCCAAACCATATATTTTTTAATACCCTTCCCCCAGAGCATCTCTAACAACTCTATCATATGCCTTCTCCAGATCCAAAATGCACAATCAATCCATTTGCTTTTTTAAGTAAATTTTTTACATCATTCCCTTTAAAAAACATTTAAAACCCCGGGCCCCACATCCTCTAAACCACTTTTGAAACACACTGCCCCCTTCCCCCAAACCCGATGCTCGGGACTGCCTTCACCGCTCAATCAATACCCCTCATGTAATTTACCAAAGGGAAAACCAACAAAAATACTTATAATAATATATTATATTTTAAATATTTTAAAAATATTTTATATATATATGTTCTCGACTTCCCCCACATTCTTCAAGGCCCCCCGAATTTTCGCCCCCTCCCCCACCCCCATGATCCCCTTCCGCTTCCGGGGGGTTTCCCTCCCTGCCAGATCCCCTCCCAGATATTTTAAAAAACATTTACTTCCCCCCATTTTTCTCCATTCAAACCCCACCTCCCCCAAAAAACCCGGGCCCTCAACCCCACGTACCTAATAACCTTCTCTTAAATTTAAAATTTACTCTTAACTTCTTTTTCCACACACCCTTTTCCAAACTCAGTTTACCACGTCTGCAGTTTCCAAAACATGAATCGGGCCCCCAGCGCTGGGGTCATCGCGGGAAAAACAACTGACTCCTTTCCCCAAAATCTTCACCCCCAAAAGGGGATTTTGAAGGGAAAAGTGGTTTTCCCAAAAATGTTTTTTTGGGGTTTCGAGGCGTGGGCCCCTTTGGGTAGAGTTGTGCGCAAGGATGGGGTGTGCTTTTGGGAAATTTAGATGGTTTTTAGGACAATTTTTGGGGGTTTGAGGTGGGGTTTTATCGAAATGAGTAAGAAAGGGGAAGGAAGATGTGTGGGAAAAAAAAAGTCTGGTTTTAGAGAGCAAAGAGGGGTTTTGGGAAATTTTGGGGACGGAGAGGAAAGAGTGAAAAGATTGACCAAGGGATATATGTTCGGGGGGTAGGGAACGGGGAAGGGGGGGAAACCCAAAATTGGGGGTGGAAAGAGGGGGTGAAAAAAAATTGTTGTGGTGATCGGGGCCTGATCATTCGGGGAGGGTCTTGAGAGGGTGGAATGGAGGGCAGGAATAGAGTGAATTGTAGCGATATTGTATACCGGGGTTGACTGTGCGGTCAGTGGATTGAATCAGGCAGTGAAGCGTCAGGGTAACCATGGAAGCTGAGTAGGTATGTAATTGCGTGGTGTGAGACGTATGTATATACATGTGTATGGGGTGGGTTGGGCCATTTCTTTCGTCTGGTTTCCTTGCGCTACCTCGCCAAACGCGGGAGACAGCGACCACAAAAAAAAAAGAAAAAAAAAAAAATATATATATATATAATATATATATATAAAACATGATATATATATATATATATATATATTATATATGGGATGTGTAAAAGGGAGCTGGGTTTCGGGCATTATGCATGACGCTGGAGACAGAGTAGTGAACGAATGAGGCCCTTGTTGTCTTTTCCTAGCGCTACCCCGCACACATGAGAGGGGAGGGGGATGGTAGCCCATGTGTGGCGGGGGGGCCGAATGGGAATGAATAAGGGCAGACAGTGTGAATTGTGTGCATGGGTTATATATGTATATGTATGTATGGGTGTATAATGTAATGTGTACGTTGAGATTGTAATAGGTATGTATTTTGCGTGTGTGGACGTGTGTGTATATACATGTGTATGGGGGGTGGTGGGCCATTTCTTTCGTCCTGGTTCCTTGCGCTACCGTCGAAAACGCGGGAGACAGCGGCAAAGCTAAAAGAATAACTACAATAAAATTTTCCTATGATCCACTGGGAACAATGAAACACAAAAAGTTCCCAAGTGCACGTTCGTTAAATAATCACATCATCAGGGGAGACACACGAGAGAAATTAACATCAGTGATATATATTGAAGTTACTAATTTGTATGACCGTCACTAATATTAAGATTATAATCCGATGTGAATTTAAATGATGAAGATTCCAGTGATATTGCTCGTGGTAATAGCGTTATGTAATAAATAGAGATGGCATTACCCAGTAAATACAAATGATCATGTTTTTGAACGTGATTAAACAAGGCTTTAGATTCTTGTCCCGTTCTTATACTATATTTCTGTTGTTTAAGTCTAACAAAAGATCCTACCAGTCTGCCCAACATATAACTTATCACAATATCTACACATGCATACCAGGAGAATTTTCTGGTGAATTCCTTATTATGATATTCTTATAGTATCATTGTTGCTGAAGCAACATTTGCATAAAGGATTTGAGGAACATAGGAAGCAAAGTAGAATTACTATCAAAAGGGAGAACTAAACGAATATTTGGTGTCAGGAGTGGGAGGTTTGGGCTCAACTCTATAAAATATTTCTTTTGCAAGAGATTACATCAATGAAAGATCTTAGGTACTTTAACTTAGAATCCAAGAGAATATATCTTCCTCAAACTCATCATCAATAAACTCTGTAACTGCAAATACGTAATGCCCGAAGGAACATAGACTACTGAAATGATGATAATTTAACTCTGTCAGTTGAATGAAGTAATAATGGATATATGAGCATTACATTTGGTAGGTTACGTGCATGCTAACCTTAAACATTGGTTTCCTTTCTATGGATCAGGCAGTCTAGAAATATGGAAACATACATTATTTTCATTTTCTACAGTAAATTTGATGGAAGTACTAAATTGTTAAGTAAGGGGAGATACATATGTAAATTTTCAATTGTTGGCCAAACACGAAGAACATCTACATACCAAAACCAACTGCATTGGAAGGAAGATATCCTTGGGTAATTTTTTATTTCAGAAAATTCCGTCCATATAAAGATTACTGTAAGTACAGGTGAAAGAGGGTTGCCCATCGCCATAGAACCAAATTGTTTGAGCATAATAATTCCAAATTGAATTGAAATACAACACAGTCTTTTAGACACAATTTTATCAGTTTCAAATGAAAAACAGACTTTGAAACAGGTAAATAAATATCATCCAAGACAGTCGAATAAATATTCTATAGATAAATAATATATAGGGGGGGGGGTGTGGTGGGGTTTGTGTGTGTGTGTGTGTTGTGTGTGTTGTGTGTATGTGTGTGGTGTGTGTGAAGTGTGGTGTGTGGTGAGTGTTGGATTGGTGTGGGTGGCGTGTGTTGTGTGGGTGTGTGGTGTGTGTGTGTGTGTGGTTGTGTGTGTGTGGTGTTTACTTTCTAAAAGTGAAAACAGAAGGAGCCATGTGGAGTGCTCACCCCTCGAAGGCTCTGATGTGGGGTGTCCAAATTGGCGG
>NC_092225.1:7032501-7041693 GCF_036320965.1 Panulirus ornatus
ATAACCTTATGTATGTTGGGGGAATACTTCTACCAATGCTCCCATTACGTTCCTACCCACTACTAACAAAAGTTTCTTTGAAATTTTCCCGTCTTATTTTCCTACCTACTGAATGAAGAAAGGATTAAGGGACAGCGATTTTCCCCCAAAACCATGACCTGCACCCAAAAAACAGGGACAGGGATGAATCCCAAGTTGTAAGACTGAATGTTTTTCCAAAACACAATTATGTAAACATGAACACTTTAGGGGGATAAAGGATACAAAATCAACCCATTCACAGGGGTGATAAAAGGGAAGAGCAAGGTATGGAAAATACCTCCCCTATTACTTTCCAAAAGGAAGGAAAGAGCCAAATAGGATCTTTTCCTTTTCCCAAAGGTCACCACGTTCTGGACACTATCTTTTTATGGCTTCAAGTGTAAAGCCACCGAAACGGTGACAGTATTGTAAACGGGCAATTTATTTTACTGTGGTGGCCCCTTTTTCAGAAAATAAAATTTAAAAAATTAAATGATTAAGTTTAAGGTACAATGATGTAACATCCTTGATTTATAATGAACTTAATGATAATCGAAAGAACCCTTTTCTTTGTCAGTTCCTGCTCTACCTGCTAACAGGAAAACAACAAACTTATGAAAGAAAGAATGAATAGATTACTCTCATTGAAAGTCAGAACAGTTCTTCATTTTTTTTTTTTTTTGCCGCTGTCTCCCCGTTTGCGAGTAGCCGGAAACAGACGAAAAAAAGGGGCCCAACCCACCCCCATCCCATGTATATAAAATACTCCACACACGAAAATATACATACCTACACAGCTTTCCATGGTTTCCCCCAGACGCTTACATGCCCTGATTCAACCCACTGACACCGAAACCCCCGGGTATACACATCCCCAATTCACTTATTCTTCCCCTCCTTTACCCCCTGCATGTTGGCCCCGTCACCAAAACTTTTTCACTCCATCTTCCACCCCTTTGGGTCTCCCACTTCTCCTCTTCACTCCCCCTCCGACACATTATCCCTTATCAATTTTTCCTCCTTTCTCTCCAGGGCCAAACCCTTTTTAAAAAACACCCTTTTTCCTCTCTCAACCACGCTCTTTTATTTCCACCATCTCTCTTCCCCTTATGTTATTTTATCATCAAACACCTCACACAAAACATTGTCCTAAAACCCTCATTCCACACATCCATCTCCTGCGCACAACTCTTCCAACCCACCCCTCGAAACCATACAACTTTGTTGGAACCCACATTCCTTCAAACATACCCTTTTTTGCTTTCCGAATAATGTTCTGACTTCCACATTCTTCAAGGCTCCCAGGATTTTCGCCCCCTCCCCCACCCTATTATCCCTTCCACTTCCATGTTCCATCCGCTGCCAGATCCACTCCCAATATCTTTCATGTTATACCAAATATACCATACACGAATCAAATATGAAATATTCATAATCCATTTACACTACTTTACTTTTCAATTTCATATTCCCTTCAAAGACTATAATAATAATTTAATTCCCACTTCAGCTCTTTCACAAACAAACTCCCTTTAGACGGTCACATCCACTTTTCGGTGGCATCTACTGACAAGTATCTTTTATCAATAATTCAAAATACAAATAATACTGCAATACACAGAGTACCTGATATTAAGACTTATACCTTTAAGAAACTCCAAAACACAATAACAACCTTTTCACTACCATCTTAATGAGGTATTCTAATAAGACAAGAGCTTTATAAACATGTCTCCAATTCCCGGGCCATGAAACATTAAATCTTTCCAAATCACTGCATTATTTCTGGGAAAGCCACCACATTGTAGGTTAGGTCAGCAACTTCTGACATGAGAGTGGATGAGGTCCCCATGGAATCATTGCTGGTTGCTTCACGTACTTTAATCTATAAAATAAGACAAACAAAAGAGAACTTAGAATGCTATAACCTAAATGTACACATAACTCATCATGCACTTCCTCTTTATACCTGACTGCCTTTCACATCTTAGCAAGATGGCCTTAGAAACACTGAATAAGGCCTCACACACATCCAAAATTCTAGTCATCTTGTACCACATTTCCCACAGATTATCACTGCCATTAAAGTTTTTTTTTTGGTCTGTTCCTCATCTAAAGTACATATTTCCCACAGATTATCACTGCCATTAAAGTTTTTTTTTTGGTCTGTTCCTCACTAAATACATATTTGGATCAAATTCTTTATATATTTTTGAATTTAGTAGTTTCTTGATATTTTTTAAAAGCATCTCTAATAAATTATTTCTATTCTTGTTTTCATTTATTGGTCCTAAACCAGCTCTTTACCCAATCTTTCATATGATCAGCACTCTGTATTTCTCATATTACTATTTCTCTTACTCCTGCAATCTACCTTATTCAATATCTTTTTTCCCAAACTCTCCATATCCAATATTACTAATTCTATACCTAACCCCCCTACACTCTAAGACTGCATCTGTATTTTTTGTCTGGACAACCTTTCCACACACACTTGCATTTAGTGATAATCTTGCCAAAATTTCAAGCTAAGTCCTAGGTTGGGTGGGAAAGGGGGGGTCTAAAAAGCCCTCAGATGACAAAACCTCACAGTTAACTTTTAGAAATGAAAAACAGGCACTAAGCAGTTTTTGTCCATGTTATTGTCATTCCAATATCTGCTGATGCATACAAATCTGTATAAGTCTTACAGATGATGTTAGTGATTATATATATGATTACATTACATAAAAAATTTTCATAGAATAAAAGGAAACTAATAATCCTCCCATGAATAAAGAAGAGAGTAGAAAACAAACGTTTTAAAAAAGGGGGTGGCAACAAGAACCACTCTACTTTTGACAGCAGTGACACCACACTTGTTTCATATATTCACATTTTATATTGTTTATCTCTTATTCTGTAAAGATAAAAACAATATCATTCAAAAACTAGTAATTCACAGGCATGGAAAGCAAACTTAATTATGAATTTAGAGAATCCAACAGCTTCTGTGTCAACTTTTTGCATGGATGTGAGCATGTTTGAAAAGTGGAGGGAGAGAGGGGTCACTCTGAAAATTCAAAGCTTAAACAGCAAAGTAAAACTACATATTATAAAATCTTACATAAAAATCTACATAAAAATCAATCATTCAATAACCCCATATAATTTTTTTTTTTTTTTTTGCTTTTGTCGCTGTCTCCCGCGTTTGCGGGTTTGCGCAAGGAAACAGACAAAGAAATGGCCCAACCCACCCCCATAAACATTTATATAAATACGTCCACACATGCCCAAAAATACATACCTACCAGCTTTCCATGGTTTACCCCAGACGCTTCACATGCCCTGATTCAATCCCCTGACAGCACTCAACCCCGGTATACCACATCGATCCAATTTACTCTATTCCTTGCCCTCCTTTCACCCTCCTGCATGTTCAGGCCCCGATCACACAAAATCTTTTTCACTCCATCTTCCACCTCCAAATTTGGTCTCCCATTCTCCTCGTTCCCTCCACCTCCGACACTATTCCTCTTAGCCCAATCTTTCCTCACTCATTCTCTCCATGTGCCCAAACCATTTCAAAACACCCTCTTCTGCTCTCTCAACCACGCTCTTTTTATTTCCACACATCTCTCTTACCCTTACGTTACTTACTCGATCAAACCACCTCACACCACCCCTTGTCCTTAAACACCTCATTTCCAGAAACATTCATCCTCCTGCGCACAACTCTATCCATAGCCCATGCCTCGCAACCAACAACATTGTTGGAACCACTATTCCTTCAAACATACCCATTTTTGCTTTCCGAGATAATAGTTCTCGACTCCCACACATTCTCAAGGCTCCCAGGATTTTCGCCCCCCTCCCCCACCCTATGATCCACTTCCGCTTCCATGGTTCCATCGCTGCAGATTCCACTCCCAGATATCTAAAACACTTCACTTCCTCCAGTTTTGCTCCATTCAAACTTACCTCCCAATAGACTTGACCCTCAACCCTACTGTACCTAAAAACCCTTTCTCTTATTCACATTTACCTCTTAACTTTCTTCTTTCACACACTTTACCAAAACTCAGTCACCAGTTTCTGCAGTTTCCTCACATAATCAGCCACCAGCGCTGTATCATCAGCGAACAACAACTGACTCACTTCCCAAGCTCTCTCATCCACAAACAGACTTCATACTTGCCCCTCTTTCCAAAACTCTTCCCATTTACCTCCCTAACAACCCCCCCCATAAAAAAATTTAAACAACCATGGAGACATCACACACCCCTGCCGCAGACCTACATTCACTGAAAAACCAATCACTTTCCTCTTTTCCCTACACGTACACATGCCTTACATCCTCGATAAAAACTTTTCACTGCTTCTAACAACTTGCCTCCCACACCATATATTCTTAAACCTTCCACAGAGCTCCTCTACCCAACTCTATCATATGCCTTCTCCAGACCCATAAATGCACATACAAATCCATTTGCTTTTCTAAGTATTTCTCACATACATTCTTCAAAGCAAACACCTGATCCCACATCCTCTACCCAAATTTTGAAACCACACGCTCTTCCCAATCTGATGTCTTACATTTCCTTCACCCTCTAATCAATACCCTCCCAAATATTTACCAGGAACACTCAACAAACTTAACCTCTGTAAATTTGGCACTACTCTTATCCCCTTTGCCTTTGTACAATGGCACTATGCAAGCATTCCGCCCAAACCTCAGGCACCTCACCATGAGTCATGCATACATTAATAACCTTACCCAATCAGTTAAATTTAAGTCAACCACTTTTTTAATAAATTCCCCCTGCAATTTCCATCCAAAACCCGTGCCTTGCCGGCTTTCATCTTCTGCAAGCTTTTACTTTCCTCTTCCTGTTACCAAATAATTTTCCCTAATCTTCACTTGACACCACCTTTGACCCAAAAAACCCTATATCTGCCACTCTATCATCAAAAAACATTCAACAAAACTTCAAAAAAAATCCCTCCATCTCCCTTTTCACCCCACCACCCACTTGTTTATCACCTCCCCCTTTGGCCCTTCACTGAAGTTCCCATTTGCTCCTTTGTCTTACTCACTTTATTTACCCTCCTTCCAGAACATCTTTTTATTCTCCCTAAAATTTAATGATACTCTCTCACCCCAACTATTTATTTGCCCTCTTTTTTACCTCTTGCACCTTTCTCTTGACCTCCTGTCTCTTTCTTTTATACATCTCCAATCAATTTCATTTTTTCCCTGCAAAAATCGTCCAAATGCCTCTTCTTCTCTTTTACTAATAATCTTACTTCTTCATCCCACCACTCTTTTCCTTCCCAAACAACCACCTCCCACTCTTCCATTTTCCACACCTATATATATTACACTTTAAAATTCCCAATTTGTTTGTTTAATTTTAAAGGCGCACCCATCAGCCAATTTCTTACAAAATTTACATTTTTTTTTATTCAATAAAAATTGGCCTTATGACGTTTGAAATCAGAGTTGTTTTTTCATTTAATAGTTACAGTAAGATAAAAACTAATACTTAATCTTTCAGTCTAACCTGTGCATCTTTTGTAATTGGGGCAAAATTTTTCAAATTGCGGCGTATGCCGACACATTCATTTTTCAAGGTCATGTCGCCTTGGCTTTCAAAGAAATTAGGTTTGCTGCACTTGACCAGGGTGTAGAATTGTCTCTTGCTGCTGGAGTGGGCACTGAAAATCACTTTACATTCATTACGACTCCTTTATCCCTCCAGATTACTCCCAGCAAACTGAAATTCTGCAAAACAAAATCATTAAATAACCCACATTTCCAGAATGGTTTAAACCTGTTTATATATAAAAATTTACATTTTAATAATTTATTTATATATATATTATTTTATTTT
The DNA here is from genome assembly GCF_036320965.1 of Panulirus ornatus. NCBI lineage: Eukaryota > Metazoa > Arthropoda > Malacostraca > Decapoda > Palinuridae > Panulirus > Panulirus ornatus. Next base: position 7,038,396 of record NC_092225.1, read on the forward strand.
ATATAAAATATATATTTTTCTTTTTCTTTCAAACTATTCCCCATTTCCCCGCATTAGCGAGGTAGCGTTAAGAACAGAGGGCTGGGCCTTTGAGGGAATATCCCCACATGGCCCCATTCTCTGCTCCTTCTTTTGGAAAATTTAAAAAAAAAAAATTGAGAGGGGAGGTTTTCCAGCCCCCCCCTCCCTTCCCTTTTAGTCACCCCTCCTACGACATGCAGGGAATACGTGGGAAGTATTCTTTCTTCATACCCCAAATTTGGATTATATATATATATATATTATAAAATATATATATATTATATATATAATTATATATATAATATTATATATATATATTTATTTACTTACTTAATTTTTGCTTTGTCGCTGTCTCCCGCGTCTTGCGAGGTAGCGAAAGGAAACTGACGAAAGAAATGGCCCCAAACCCGACCCATACACATGTATATAAACAAACGTCCACCCACACAAATATACTACCTATACATCTCAATGTACCTATATATACACCACAACACATACATATAAACCCTTTGCACACATTTACAGTCTGCTTTATTCATTCCCATGCCACCCGCCAAAACAGGAAAATACCATCCCCCTCCCCCCTCATGTGTGGGGTAGCGCTGGGAAAAAGACAACAAAGGCCTCATTCGTTCACACCAGTCTCTAGTGTCATGCAATAATTCCCGAAACCAAGCTCCCTTTTCCACTCCAGGCCCACACAGCTTTCCATGATTTACCCCGGGACGCTTCAAGGGCCCGGGTTTCAATCCACTAACGGGCACGTCGACCCCAGTATCCCACATTTTTCCAATTAACTTTTTTCTTGCATGTCTTTCACCCCCCCTGCATGTTCTGGCACCGATCACTAAAATCTTTTCACTCCATCCTTTCACCTTCAATTTGGTCCCCCACTTCTTGTTCCTACCCCTCTGACACATATATCTCGGGTTTCAATCTTACCTCACTATTCTCCCCCATGTGCCCAAACCATTACAAACACCCTTTTTCTGCTCTCTCAACACACTCTTTTTATTACCACACATCCTCTTACCCTTCATTAATTACTAAAACCCACCTCACCCCAAACATGTTGCCCTAAAAACATCTCATTTCTAACATATCCACCCTCCTCCGCACAACTCTATTTTATAGCCCATGCCTCACAACCAAATAACTTTTGTTGGAACCACTATTCCTTCAAACATACCATTTTTGCTTTCCGAGATATGTTCTCCCTTCCACACATTTTTCAATGCTCCCAAAACTTTCGACCACTCCCCCACCCTGTGATCTCATTTTCGGCTCCATCTGCTGCAAACCCACTCCCAGATATCTAAAAACTTCACTTCCTCCAGTTTTTCTCCTTTCAACTTACCTCCCAAAATTTACTTGTCTCTAACCCTACTGTACCTAAACAACTTTGCTCTTATTCACAATTACTCTCAGCTATCTTCTTTCAACATACTTTACCAAACTCAGTCACCCGCTTCTACAAGTTCTCACCTAAATCAGCCACCAGCGCTGTTCATCAGTGAAAAACAACTGACTCACTTCCCAAGCCCTCTTTATCAACAACAGACTGCATACTTGCCCCTCTCTCCAAAAACTCTTGCATTCACCTCCCTAACAACCCCATCCAAAAAAATTAAACAACATAGAGACATCATGCACCCCCTTCCACAAACTGACATTCACTGAGAACCAATCACTTTTCCCCTCTTTCCCCACTCGTACACATGCCTTCATCCTCAATAAATACAAATGAATAAACCCTACTGTTGAAGAATTGGTATGGAATATTCTTTTTTCTTCTTTTTTTAAAATTTTTCGCCATTTCGCGATAGCGAAAGGTTTTCGTTAAGAACAGGGGGGACGGGCCCTTTTTTTGGGAAAATCCTCACCTGGCCCCTCTGTTCCTTCTTTTGGAAAATGAAAAAAAAAATGAGAGGGGGGGGATTTCAGCCCCCGCTCCCCCCTTTTAGTTGCCTTTTTACAACACGCCCGGGAAAAGGGGGGAAAATTCTTATCCCTATCCCCCGGGAAAAATTATATATATATTTCTTTTCTTTTCCTTTCATTTCTATTTGCCATTTCCCGCTGACAGGAGGTAGGTTAAAACAGAGGGCTGGGGATTTGAGGGAATATCCTCCCCCCACCTGGGCCCCTTTCAAATTTCCCTTTTTTTGGAAAATTAAAAAAAAAAAACGAGAGGGGAGGATTTCCAGCCCCCCGCTTCTTCCCTTTTAGTCGCCTTCTATGACAGGCAGGGAATACTGGGGAAATATTCTTTCTCCCCTATCCCCCGGGATAATTATTTTAAAAAATATCACTACTTTTTTTTAATAAGGAGTTATCCCCCAAGGACTTTAAGCATGAAACAGTATACTTGTTTAAAATCAAAATTCCAGCCACTGAGTACCCCCTTTCTCACATACTAAAATTTTTGTACACCAGTATGCTTAAATGAAATGGATAATTGCTCATTCTTTTCATGTTTTTGTTGTATTCGCAGAACTTGATTGTAGCCGTCTTTTTTATTCATATGTTTTACCTAGAACTTGCATTTTTTTCATTTCTTAAAACTGGACTTTTTAAACATTTCAACATTTTTTGCCTCTCTATGTCGAATTGCAAGGTAGGTTTTGGGATAAGCATGCACCAATATCATTGTATCAAAGTGTGTTTCACATATTTTTTCTGCCATGGACATACTAGCCTTGTTGAGGAATCATTTTTGTTCTTGCAGCTGGAGCATGCACCAGTGATATTGTACATAAGATTCCTTGGCTACTGTTAGGTTCTGTTCCTGTGAGCAGCTATGTTGGTGAGCTGTTAGGATTGGAGGTCATGGGGAAAGAGTCTGAGGTGGGGGTGACTGTTGAGATGGTCCGCTTGATTCCTGTGATGAACACTCTAAAACATATAAATAATCAGGATGTTGTACCTTATACAGGATGTTTACACTAAAGAATTGATGTACAATACTATACAGAAATGATGATAAAAAATAACATTGTACTGTATGATGGCAGTACCATAAGCCCATGATTTCAGTTGTACAAGCAAGTGTGAATGAGCATATAGTATATATATTATATTATATATATAGGCTATATTATATATATATATAGTGTGTGTGATAAATTTTTTTTTTTTTTTTTTTTTTTTTATATACTTTGTCGCTGTCTCCGCGTTTTGCGGGGTAGCGCAAGGAAAACAGACTGAAAGAAATGGCCCAACCCCCCCGCGTGCTACATGCACATACACACGTCCACACACGCAACTTATACAT
>NC_092225.1:7041793-7056999 GCF_036320965.1 Panulirus ornatus
AATTTTATGGGAGGGTTTGATTGAGAGGGTGATGGGCTGTAAGGCATCAGTTTGGGGGAAAGACAGTGTGGTTTCAGAATTTGGTGAGGATGTTTGGATCAGGTGTTTGCTTTGAAGAATGTAGTGAGAAATATTAAAAAAGCAAAGGGTTTGTTGTAGCATTTAGGGGATTGGAAAAAAAGCTATGATGATTTGATAGAGATGCTCTGTGAAGGTACTAAGAATATAGGGTGTGGGGGGGGGGGGGGGGGGAGTTTTTTTTGAAGCAGTAAAAAAGTTTTTTATGAGGTTTGTAAGGTGGTACGGTAAGAAGAGGAAAGTGTTTGGGTTTTCTCAGTGAATGTAGGTTTGGCGGGGATGGTGATGTCTCCATGTTTGTTTTAATTTGTTTTTGGATGGGATGTTGGGAGGTGAATGCAAGAGTTTTGGAAAGGGGGCAAGTATGAAGTCTTTTGGGGATGAGAGAGTTTGGGGGAGTGGGGTCGGTTGTTGTTCGCTGAGATACAGCGTGGTGGCTGATTCTGTGAGAAACTGAGAAGCTGGTGACTGGTTTTTTAAGTGTGTGAAAGAAGAAATTAAGTAAATTAAATAAGGAAGGTTATTAGGTACGTAGGGTTTGAGGGTCAAGTCAATGGGAGTAAGTTTGAATGGAGAAAAATGGGGAAGAAAAGTGTTTTAGAATTGGAAGTGGATCTGGCGCGGAGGGAAACCATGGAAGGGGGAAGTGTTTCTGGGGTGGGGGGGGGGCGAAAATTCTGGACCCCTTAAAGAATGTATGGAAGTCGAGAACATATCACCGAAGCAAAAATGGCTATGTTTGAAGGATGGGGTTTTCCAAAAACTTGTTGGTTGCGAGGCGTTGGCTTGGTAGATTTTTGTGCGCAGGAGGGGGGATGGCTGGAAATGAGTTTGTTTTAGGAAAAATGGTGGGGTGAGGTGGTTTGATGGGGAGTAAGTTTTGAAAGGGTAGATAGATGGGGTGAAATATAAAGAGCGTGGTTGAGAGGCAGGAGAGGGGTTTTGAAATGGTTTGGGCACTGGAGAGAATGAGTGGGGAAAGATTGACCAAGAGGATATATGTGTCGGAGGGGGAGGGAAAAAAGAAAAAGCGGGGAGACCCAAAATGGAAAGGGGGAAGAGGGTGTGAAAAAGATTTTGAGTGATCGGGGGCCTGAACATGAAAGGGGGGTGAAAAGGGGGGAGGAATTTGGAAAAAAAAAAAAAATTTGGGTTTTCGATGTGGGATACCGGGTGCGTGCTGTCAATGGATTGAAACAGGGCATGTGAAGCGTCTGGGGGTTAACCTTGGAAGTTGTGTGGGGCCTGGAGTGAAAGGGAGCTGTGGTTCGGACATTATGTATGACAGCTAGAGGCCTTTTTAGTGTAACGATTGGGCCTTTGTGTCTTTTTCCCGCGCACCTCGAACATGAGGGGGGTGGGGATGTTTTTCCCTGTGTGGCGAGGTGGCGATGGAAATGATAAAGGCAGACAGTGTGAATTGTGTGCATGTGTATTATGTATGTGTCTGTGTTTTGTATATATTTTGTGTACATTGAGATGCATGGGTATGTTATTTGGTGTTGGACGTGTTTATATACATGTGTATTGGGGTGGGTTGGGCCATTTCTTTCTTTGTTTCCTTGCGCTACCTCGCAAAGGGGGGGAGACGGCGACAAATTTTAAAATATAATATATTATATTATATATATATAATATATATATTATATATATATATAATATTTTTATATATATATATAAAAGAAGTGTAATGACCCGTGTTAACTTTTAAAAAAATTCTTTTAACCCTTTTTACGCCCGTGAGTCGAAACTTGGGGTTTCAAACAAAGTAGCCTGACCCCCATACCAATGAACAACCAATGGGACGAATTGTCACTTGAAATTGCTATCTACGTGGGCGGCTTTCACAGTGCAGGCCCACAGTGTGGGCGGGCCCACTACATGGCAGTCCAGAGTGGGGGTTTTGTCCGAACGATTGTCCAGTGGTACACTGTCTGCTGAGAGTAGGGCGGCTACAGTTTGTAAAAGGATGAGGGGGCCCTGGGGAAATGAATCTTTTTTGTTTGCGGGTTGGATGCAGCATCATGGAGATTCGAGTGGGGTACTGCAGAAGGTTTGACTGAGTTTGAAAGGGTTTAGTGAAGGAGAAGGTGAGGGTTTAAATGCGGGGTAAAGCAAGGCTTGAAGGACAGTTGCTAGGTGTGAGTTTGAATGGAGAAACTTTGGGGGAAGGGAAGTGTTTTTTTTCGATACCTGGAGTGATTTGGCAGGGAATGAAACCCGGAGTGTGGGGGGCCCACAAGGTTGGAAGGGGGCCCAAAAATTTTTGGGAGCATGAAAGGAGGGGGTTGTAGGGGGAGGGAAAAGTGGGTACGGGGGGGAGGGAAATTTTTTTTTCCCCAACAACATTGTATGGATGGGGGCATGGGCTGTAGAAAAGGATGTGCGGGGGAAAGGGGGATGTTTTGGGAAATGAAATTTTTGGGGGAAATATGTGCAGGGTTTTTGGTTTGATACTTAAAAAAGTAAATAATAAAAAGGTTAGAGAGTTGGGTGTGGAAATTTAAAAAGGGTTTGTGATGAGAGGGTGAGGAGGGTGTGCTGAAAGGGTTTTGGATATATGGAAAGAAAGAGTGAGCTAAGGTTAACAAGAAGAAATACGTGTCGGAAGTGGAGAAAAAACAAGGAGAAGGGAAGCCCAAAATGGAGATAAAAGGAAATGAAGTTAAAACGATTTTGAATGATAGGCCTTAAACCCACAAAGGGAATGGTGAAAGGTGTGCACGGGATAGAAAGAAAGAAGAATATGGTAAAAGGGGGTTTCAATGTGCTGTCAGGGACTGTACCATGGCAGGGGGAGGGTCTGTGGGGCCTTATTTGGTAGGGAGCTGAAAATTTCTTACACTGAAAAAGCATTTGGTTTTGGATCGAGTAAGTAACGTAAGGGTAGAGAGATGTGTGGAAATAAAAGGCGGGTTGAGAGAGCGGCAAGAGGGTGTTTTGAATGGTTTGGGCACATTTGGGGAATGAGTGGGAAAGATTGCCAAGAGGATATATGTGTCGGGGGTGGTTGGGACGAGGAGAAGGGAGACAAATTTGGGGGTGGAAAAAATGGAGTGAAAAGGATTTGTTGGTTTGGGGCCGGAATGCAGGAGGGTTGGGAAAAGGGGGGCAAGGGAATAGAGTGGGAAATTTGGGGGCGTTTTGGTATACAGGGGGTTTAAAGTGCTGGGCCCGTGGATTGAATCAAGGCTGTGGGAAGGGGTCCCGGGGTAAACATGGAAAGCTGTGTAGGTATGTATTTTCGTGTGTGGGGCTGTGTATGTAATGTGTTGGGGGGGGTTGGGCCATTTCTTTGTTGTTTCCCTTTCGCTACTCCAAAACGGGGAGACAGCGACAAAGTATAAAAAAAAAAAAAAAATTTTTATAATTTTAATATATTATAATATATATATATTTTTTATATAATAAATTTGGGTTTCCAGAAAAGAAATGAAGTTGGGGTGAAGGGGTGGTGAGAGTAAAATGGCTTGGGAAGGGATTGGTGAGGAAATACCCGGAGGGACTGAGTACAGTGAAAAAGGTGGAACAAGGGGGGTAAGGGGAGTGGGGGGGAATGGGATGTTTTAGGGAAACAGTGTTTGGGTTTTCGCAAAAAGATGCTTGTGGGGTTGAGAAGAGTGGGAGGTGGGTGATTAGAAAGGGGGGAGGAGTGGTGGGTTTTTAAGAAGTAAAGGTATTTGTGAAAGAGAAGAGGAGGCATTTTGGGCAATTTTTGCAGGGGAAAAAAAAGAAAAATTTAGGGGGGGACGTATAAAGAAAGAGACAGGAGGTGAAAAGAAGGGGCAAGAGGGGAAAAAAAGGGCAAAAGAGAGTTGGGGGGAGAGAGTATATTTAAAAATTTTAGGGAGAATAAAAGATGTTCTGGAAGGGTAAAAGGCGTAAGCAAGGGAAAAATGGGAACTTCAGTAAAGGGCGCAAATGGGGAGGTGATAAAAGTAGTGGTGTGTGAGAAGGAGAGGGGAGTGAGTATTTTGAAGTTTTTTTGAATGTTTTGATGATAGGTGGCAGATATGGGGTTTTTTGGGTCGAGGGTTTGGTGTGCAAGTGAGAGGGTTGGGAAATGATTTGGTAAACAGGAAGAGGTAGTAAAAGCTTTGCGGAAGATGAAACCCGGCAAGGCAGCGGGTTTAAATGGTATTGCAGTGGAATTTATTAAAAAAGGGGGGACTGTATGGTTGATGGTTGGAAAGGGTTATTTAAGGTTGTATGTATGGTGAGGTCCCTGAGGATTGGCGGAATGGTTTCATAGTCCCATTGTACAAAGGAAAAAGGGGAAAAGAGTGGTGCTCAAATTACAGGGTTAAGTTTGTTGAGTTTTCCCGGGCAAATTTTATATGGGGGGTATTGATTGAGAGGGTGAAGGCATGTACGAGCATCAGATTGGGGGAAGAGGCAGTGTGGTTTCAGAAGTGGTAGAGGTGTGGGGATCAGGTGTTTGCTTTGAAAATGTATTTGAAAAATTATTTAAAAAAAGAAAAGGATTTGTAGTGCATTTAGGATCTGGGAAGGCATATGATGATTGACAGAGATGCTCTGGGAAGGTTTATTAAGAATATTGGTGGGGGAGGCAAGTTTTAAAAAGCAGTAAAAAGTTTTTATCGAGGATGTGGGGCAGTGTACGTGTGGGAAGAGGGGAAAGTGATTGGTTCTCGTAAAAAATGTAGGTTTGCACAGGGGTGTGTGTCCCCATGGTTTTTTAAATTTGTTTTGGAGGGGTTTGTTGGGAGGTGAATGCAAGAGTTTTGGAAGAGGGGCAAGTTGAAGTCTGTTGGGGATGGAGAGCTTGGGAAGTGAGTCAGTTGTTGTTCGTGTGTACGCGTGGTGGCTGATTCATGTGAGAAACCCCAGAAGCTGGGGATGATTTTGGGTAAATGGGGAAAAAAAGAAATTTAAAGGGAAAATGTGAATAAGAGCAAGGTTTTTGGGTTTACAGTAGGGTTGGGGTCAAGTAAATTTGGGGAGGTGAGTTTGAATGGAAAAAAAATGGAGGAGTGAAGTTTTTTAGATTTTTTGGGAGGGATCTGGCGCGGAGGGAAAACAGGGAAGGGGAAGTGGATCATAGGGTGGGGGGGGGGGGCAAAAAATTTGGGAGTTTGGGAATGTGTGGAAGTCGGGAACATTTTTGGGAAACAAAAATGGGTATGTTTAAAGGAAATGGTTCCAACAATGTTGTATGGTTGCGAGGCGGGACTATGGATAGAGTTGTGCGAGGAGGATGGAGTGTGGAAATGAGATGTTGAGGACAATGTTGGTGTGAGGTGGTTTGACGAGTAAGAACGTAAGGGTAAGAAGATGTGTGGAAATAAAAGAGGTGGTTGAGGAGCAGAAGGGGTGTTTTGACATGGTTTGGGACATGGGAGAAGAGTGAGGAAAGTTTGCCAAGAGGATTATGTGTCGGGGTGGAGGGAACGAGGAGAAGAGGGAGCCCAAATTTGGAGGGGGAAAAGATGGGTGAAAAAGTTTTGTGTGATCGGGGCTGAACATGCAGGGGGGAAAGGAGGGAAGGGAAATAGAGTGAATTGGGCGATGTGGTTTCGGGGTTGACGTGCTGTCAGTGGATTGAATCAAGGTGTGAAGCGTCTGGGGTAAACCATGAAAGTTGTATGGGATGTATATTTTCGTGGTGGCGTATGTATTACATTGTATGGGGTGGGTTGGGCCATTTCTTTCGTTGTTTCCTTTCCTACCTGCAAAAAGCGGGAAAAAGCGACAAAAAAAAAAAAAAATTTTTATATATATATATATAATTTAAATTTTTAATATATATTATTTTAAAATATATTATATTTTAAAGCCTGCTTCTTTACCCTTTGCGACGTGCTCAGGAACTGTGAACAATGGTTTCTTTGCACACTTCCCAAACTTTAGTGTTTAAATCAAGCCCAAAAATCCCCAGTTAGCCCCTAGATATCCCCGGATTACCCTGACCAGTTTTAGATGTCTTTGTCATCGGCTGATATCAAATCGTCCCCCCTTTCAATCAAACCATTCATTTCATCCCTTTCACCCCCTTTTCCCCCTGGTGTTCAACCCCCGATAACCTAAAGCATGTTTCTTCCCGCCCTCCTCTTTTTTTTTTTCCTTCTTCCCCCTTTCCTCTGTCTATTCTGATACGTTTGACCCTTTTTAGTTTCCTTCGCTCATGCCCTCTAAGCCCGAACCCGCGAGGCACCCTGGTCAGCTCTATGTATTATACTACGTTTACCCCTGCTCCCCTCTCTTTCTGCCATTCCCTTTCATTATTCACTTAATCAACCCCATATTGTACAAGGAAGATCGTTTTCAAGGGTCCAAAATCATTTGTTTTGCATTTGTGCCCCAGATTCACATCCACTGCAGTAGTACTAACATTACACTGGCGATTCTTTATAAACTGTTTAGATCACTAGGAGGTTTAACGGTTCCTCGTGTGTAGTTAAACCGCACGCGAGAAACAAACCTCGGCGAGTGTATTCTCAGCAGACAGAAAAGACCCCCGTCCTGTAAAAAACCTTTTCATTCAAAAGGGTCGTTTTTTTTTCTGTGATAGCAAGATCAACTTCAAGTTGCAAGAAACCCATGAATAAAACTGGGGCTTTATAACAACAGTTCAGTGTGAGCATGATGTCATTATGATGAATATAAGTATGTTTTTCTGTGACTAAGGTAAAGACATACACGGGCACCCAAAAAGTCATTCATTCTAAAACTCCCCTGACTGTGATGGTGTCGCTGAAAAACAAAAGTGCTGCTGGGGGGGGATTAAAACCCTTCAAGTCCCCAGAAGGGGAGAGAAAAGGAAAAGAAAGATAACTGGAGATGAAAGGTTTAAAATTTTTAAAACTATTTTGAATGTCGGGAAACTGAACATGAAGAATGTGGAAGGTGTGCACGAAGTGGAAAGAATTGGAAAAATTTGGTGGTACCGGGCAATGTGCTGTCAAAAACATCCTCTTTTATTCGTATTTAGTAAGTACTTATGATGCACTTTATTCTTCATAAAATAGTCATATTTTATCCCACCTCATGGTATAAGGGGCGTTATAAAACCCCCCATGACAATGAAAATGGGCAATAGTTTACAATATTTTTGTGAAGACTCAGGTTGAGAGAGTAAAAAACTTGTCATGTGTTAGCTTTAGCAATCTCATTCATAAAAACACTCTGATTCCTTGAACACCAAATACGACCTTAAAACACCAAGTACGCCCTTAACCCACAGTACGCCCTTTGGGAACACACTTTAGACCAGAACACCAAGTACGACTTGAACACCACAGACGACTTGAACACAAGTAGACTTGAACCACAGTCGCCCTTTTAACACCAGTAGACCTGAACACTTACAGTAGGGACCTTAAACACCACAGTACGACCATGAACTACAGTATGACTTGAACCCACAGTACGACCATGAGCACCACGTACGCCCTTGAACACCACAGTCCACATAAAACATACGTACGCCTTGACACCAGTCGACCTAAAACCCACAGTACGACTTGAAACACAGAGGGCCCCATGAACACCACAGTACGACCTTGAACACCACAATAGGGACCTGAAACTACGATACGACCAGGACGGTTGAATCTTGGGTACGTAGCTTGGCTTACGACCTGATTTTTAAAGATTGAAAAGGGCAGGTCATCATCCCCTTTTGGGTTTGTACCATCATGTTTAAAAGGTTCGTCCATCTTTCTTAGGGGACGTATCTTCGTCTTAAAGGTCGCACTAGGAGGTGCAAAATACCAATACACCGTTTGCACACACTTCAGGCTTGTGGTATCAGCAGACAAATGCTAAATGAATAATTAGGTTTAAGACAAAACACTGAACAAAATGGACGAGTTTGTCTTATAAAATTTCCCAAAAAGGGATTCTTCCGTCACCCACGTGAGCGAGCCATTGGGAAAGAACGCGCTTGAGGCAATTGAGCGCCGGGAGATAATTCACCATGAAAACCTTTTTTTTTTTTAAAAATTTCAGATTTTGTGCAAAAACTCACCATTAAAGCCCCCGTGTGTACGAAACTACTTCGTATTTTTTTTTGTCAAGGGTTTTTCCTAAAAACTGATAAAATTTCCCGGGTTTATCAAGTTTGCTGAAAAAATCGATAGTGAATTTTTCTTGTTTTAATGCAACGAAGTCATTTTGTTTAAAGTTTAAATTTTTTCTGGTTTTCGAACAAAACACCACAACCACACACAATATTTATATTATATTATATATTTATATATTATATATTATATTTTCCGATATTTCTATGTCTGAAAGGTCTCTGGGTATTGGGTGAAAATCCCAAAGTTCAATTAATGGTTGCCAAAAATAACAGATTTAAAAAGGGTTGCATTTAAGAGACATGAATGTATGTCACGGTGACTAATTTCGGAGGATGCTGAAGCGACACAAATATGCATCCGCATAAAAAAAAAAGGGGCGTATATGACGTAAATCAGACAGCGATGCACGAACCCGGTTGGTGGCAGGTTAATAAAGACACCCGGTGGCAGGGAGGGTTGTAGAAGTGGTGGGAGAAAGGGGTGCATAGGCGGGAAATGGAGTGCATACATAGGGGCACAAGTTGGTGGTGGTATAGGCGGTTTTTAGTGGTAGAGAAAGGGGGAATGGGGAGTTGATGCAAGGGTGGTGGCAGAGGCGCGGTAAAGATTTGTAAAAAAAAAAGGTGGGGAGTGCAGTGGTGGCGGTTTTGGGGGCCCGAGCTGGTGGGCTGAGGTGTTTGTAGTGGTTATGCGAAAGGAAGGGGGGTAATGGTAAACGGGTTGAAGTAGATTATGAGTTTTACTATTTTGAAAAAGATTTTGAATATAGGGGGCTTGGGGGTTGGGCCTAAAAAAGCTGGTGAGAAAGGGTAACTCGTATATGTCCGAGGAGTGTGGTTCAATTGGGTGTACTTCTGGTTGGTCGGTGTTTTAAAATGATTTGGAGGGGGGGTTATTGATGCTTTGGGTCAGTTGGGCATTTTTTATGCCTTGTCAGTGTTGTGTTTGTTTGGGGGCGACGGGGGATCTTGAAATTAGGTGTGAAATGTTAAGCCACTTTTTTGCTCGAGGGATGGAGGTTAGTTATGGAGTGGTTTGGATCCAAAAAGGGGTTGTGCTATTGTAAATTTTTATTTTATTTATATATTTTATATTTATATATAATATATATATATATATATATATATATAATATACTATTATATATATATATAAATATATTATATATATATATATATATTATTTAACATATTATCCTGGGGTAGGGGATTAAGAATACTTCCCACGTTTTCCCCCTGCGTGTGTAGAAGGCGACAAAAAGGGGGAGGGAGCGGGGGGCTGGAAATCTTCCCTCTCTTTTTTTTTTTAAATTTTCCAGAAGAAGGAACAGAGGGGCAGGGAGGTTTTTCCCAAAAAAAAAGGGCCAGTCTCTTTTCTTAGCGCTACTCGCTAAGGGGGAAATGGCGAATAGTTTAAAAAAAAAAGAAAAGAAAAAAAAAAAAAAAAATATATTATTATATAAAATTTAAATATATATTATTTATATTTTATATTATATATAAAATAATCCCTGGGGATAGGGGAAAGAAAAATTCTTCCCCACGTATTCCTGCGTGTCTTTAGAGGCGATTTTAAAAGGGGGAAAGGAGGGGGGGGACTGGAAATCCTCCCCTCGTTTATTTCTTTTTTTTCCCCCAAAAAAGATGGAACAGAGAAGGGGGCCGGTGGGGAAATTTTCCCTTAAAAGGCCAAGTCTTCTTTCTTAACGCTCGTGGGTACGCGGAATGACGATATCATAAAAAAAAGAAAAAAAAAATGTTTATAATATATTTTTTATATATTATATATTTATATCAACTAATAATAAATTAACGCAAGACCCTTTTTTCCAGAGGTTCCTGCAGCTCTAAGGTTGCGCTATATTCGGGGCAGAACGAATGATTTTTGAAGCGGGGAATTCTTTGAGGGGGTTGTACCAAACGTGACTTTTACATCGTGTAACTCAGGGCGGGAAAAAACCACAACACACGCAACTTATATATATATATTTTTACTGTATATATATATATTATATTATTTTTTTTTTACTTTGTCCTGTTCCCGCGTTTGCGAAGTAGCGCAAGGAAAGCGAAGAAATGGCCCAACCCCCCCCATTATGTTATCATCGTCCAACGAAAATTTTATACATCCCTACAAGCTTTCCATGGTTTCCCCCAGAGCTTCATTTTGCCTGTTCAATCCACTGCGCAATTTCACCGGTATACCCCATCGCTCCAATTCACTCTATTCTTGCCTCTTTCACCCTCCTGCATGTTCGGGCCCCGATCACACAAAATCTTTTTAACTCCTTTTCCCACCCAATTTGGTCCCCTCTTCTCCATTTTCCCCTCCACTCCGACAATTTTTCTGGGTCAACTTTCTCACTCATCTCTCCTGTGCCAAACACTTCAAAAAACCCTCTTTCTCTCTAAAACACGCTCTTTTTATTTCAAAATTCTCTTACCCTTACGTTACCCCACTCGATCAAACCCCCTCACCCCACACTTGTCTCAAAATCTCATTTCCAGCACTCCATCCTCTGCACACAATCTTATAAGCAAGCCTCGAATACAACATTGTTGGAACCACTATTCTTCAACATACCTTTTTTTGCTTTCCGGGATAATGTTCCGATTCCACACATTTTCAAGGCCCCAGGATTTTCGCCCCTCCCCACCTATGATCATTCCGCTTCCATGGTTCCCCCGCTGCCAGATCACTCCAGATTCAAAAAACCCACTTCACTTCTCCGTTTTTTCTTCAAACTCACCTCCAATTGACTTGCCTCACCCTCTGTACCAATACCCCTTTCTCTTATTCACATTTCTCTTAATTTTTCTTCCCCCAACTTTTCCAAAAATCAGTCACCGTTCTGCAGTTTCTCACATTTAATCAGCCACCAGGCTGTATCATCAGCGAACAACAACTGACCCTTCAAGTTCTTCATCCCCAAGACTCATACTTGCCCCTCTTTCAAAAAAAATCTTGCATTTACTCCCTAACAACCCATCCTAAAAATAAACAACTGGAGACATTTACACCCCTGCCGCAAAAAAACATTCACTGAGAAAAACCCAAACACTTTCTCTTTCTACAGTACCATGCCTTACATCCCGATAAAAAATTTTCACTGCTTTAAAACTTTCCTCCCACACCATTTTCTTAATCTTCACAGAGATCTTATCAACTTATATATGCCTTTCCGATCCCTAAATGCTACATACAAATCCATTTGCTTTTTAAGTTATTTCTCAACATTCTTCAAAAACAAAAAACCCGATCACATCCTTCCCATTCTGAAACCACATGTCTTCCCCCAATCTGTTTCTTGTACATGCTTACCCTCTCTCAGTACCCCCCATTATTTACCCGGAAAAAATCAACAAACTTATACCTTTGTTTAAATTTTAGCATTTTTTCTATCCCCTTTGCCTTGTACAATGGCACTATTGCACGCTTTCGCTTAGACATTTGAAGCTTATTGATCAAATGTTAAAAGATGAGAAGCTTTTGAGTTTGTGTAAATAAATTATACATTTCCTTTTTTCCATAGCCAGAGGTTGAACCATTATGTGACATTTTTTTTTCATTATTTCAAAAAAAAAGAAGTTTCGTTTTCTTTAAAATTTTTCTTACATTCTCAGTATATATATGAAAGGTGTGGGTGTATTGTGCGTAGTATGTGTATGTTTTGGTGTTGTGTATTTTGTTATAAAAATGTATATTTCCCTGGGGATAGGGTTGGAGAATACTTCCACGGTTTTCCCCCCGTTTTCGTTTGAAAGCGATCTTTAGGGGGAACCCGGGGGGAGACCCTTTTTTTTGGGGGCCAAGGGGGGGGAAAACCTCCCTCCTTGTATTAACCTTTTTTAAATGGGAAAAAGAAGAAGGGTCACCGGGGAGTGTCATTCTCCTCGAAGCCCCACAGGGGGTGCTAAATGGTGTGGAGTAACCAGATGTGGAAAAAAAAAGGGGAATAGGTAGTTGTTTAGGAAAAGGGAACTGGATGTTTTGCTATGAGTGAAACGAAGTCAGGGTAAAGGGGAAGAGTGGTTTGGGATGTCTGGGGTAAAGTCGGGGTAGTAGAGGACAAGAGAAGGAGAGTGCAATACTCTGAAACGGAGTTGTGGGAGTTTTGTGATAGAGTGTAAGAAGTAATCTCGTTAATTTTGGGTTTAAAAAAAAAAGTGATGGAGAGAGGGGGTGATTAAATTTGGTGCATATGCACCTGGGCATGAGAAGAAGATAAAGAGAGGCAAGTGTTTTGGGAGCAGCTGAATGAGTGGTTAGAGGTTTGATGACAAGACGGGTCATAGTGATGGGTGATTTGATGCAAAGGTGAGTAATGGGGCCCGTGAGGGAATAATTGGTATACATGGGGGTTCAGTTTTTGTAAATGGAAAATGGTGAAGAGCTTGTAGATTTATGTGCAAAAAAAGGATGATGTTTGGGGGAAAAAAAAATACCTGGTTAAAGCGAGTAAAACATAAGTAACTTTTGTAAGTAGGAGAGTGGAGAGAGCGTTATTGGATTACGTGTTAATGACAGGCGTGCGAAAGGAGACTTTTGGATGTTAATGTGCTGAGAGGTGCAACTGGGGGTGTTTTCTTTATTTCTTGTGGGGGAAAAAGGTGAAGATTTGTATGGGTTTTCAGAAAAGAAGAGTGAATTTTGGGGGTGAAGAGGTGGTGGGGGGGTTAGTGAGCTTGAGAAGACCTGTGTGGGGAAGTACAGGAGAGACTGAGTACAAAATGAAAAAAGGTGAGAAAAGGGAAAAGAAAGGGGGAGTGGGGGGGAATGGGATGTATTTGGGAATCAGTGATGGATTGCGCAAAAGATGCTGTGGCATGAGAAGGTGGGAGGTGGGTTGATTAGAAAGGGTAGTGGTGGTGGGATGAAGAAGTTAGAAAATTTAAAGTGAAGAGAAAGGGGCATTTGGACAAATTTTTGCGGGAAAAATCCCATTGGGGGAGATGTATAAAAGAAAGGAGGAGGTAAGAGAAAGGGCAAGAGGGGGAAAAAAAGGGCAAATGGAGTTGGGGTGAGAGAGTATCATTAATTTTGGGGAGATAAAAAGATGTTCTGGAAGGGGTAAAAAGTGCGTAAGACAAGGGGGGCAAGGGGAAAACTTCGGGGGAAGGCGTGGGGAGGTGATACAAGTAGTGGGATGTGGAAGGGGGGGGAGTAGTATTTTAAAGGTTTGTTGAATGTGTTTGATGAAGGTGGCAGATAGGGGTTTTGGTGAGGTGGTTGTGCAAAGTGAGGGGGTTGGGGGAAATTTTTTTGGGTTTAAAACAGAGAGAGTAGGAAAGCTTTTTCCCGGAAGATGAAAGCCGGCAAGGGGAGCAGGTTTGGATGGTATTGCAGTGGAATTTATTAAAAAGGGGGGTACTGTATTGGGGACTGGTTTTGGGAAAGGTTATTTATGTATGTAGACTATGGTGATTTATATATATATAAAATATATATATATTATATATATATATATATATATATATATATTATATTATTATATATAAATCCTGGGGATAGGGGAAGAAAGGAAATTCCCCGTTTCCTGCTGTCGTAGAAGGCGCCCAAAAGGGGGGAGCGGGGGGGCGAAATCCCCCCTCGTTTTTTTTTTTTTTTTTTTTTTTTTTTTAAATTTTTCCAAAAAAAAGACGAGAATTCGGGCCAGGTGAGGGTTTTTCCCCCAAAGGCCCCGTCCTCTGTTCTTACGCAACCTCGCTAATGCGGGAAATGGCGAATGTTTGAAAGAAAGAAAGAAAATATTTTATATATATTTTTTTTTTTTTTTTTTTTCATATTATCGCCATTTCCCGTCAGCGAGGTCGTTATGAAAGAGGACTGGGCCTTTGGGGGGGGAAATCCAATAGGGCCCCTTCTCTGTTTTTTCCTTGAAAAAAAAAAAGAGAGGGGGGAGGAGAGAGAGGGGGGCCCCTTTTGTTACAGGCGGGGGAAAGCTACGCTTTGGTATTCCTTCCTGTGGCACGGGTCTGGGTTCGATCCTGGCTGTTGGAGGTTTGATGTTTTTATAAGTTGCGCGGTCATATGCATTTGTTTGTGTGTATATATATATATTTTATTATATTATTTTATATATTATATATATATATTTATATTAATATATATAATATTATTTCAGTCTTGAGAGTACGTTTTTTCGTCTGTGAGCCCAATGCCTGTCCAAGATTCGATCCCCGGTGCGCTGCGCGTGATACATAGTCGCGCGCTAACCACTACACTATGGAGACTTTCCCTAGCGGCAGAAATTTGGGGGTAAAAAAGCAGTGTAGAGAGGTACAAAGGGAATTTCGTGAGGGGTGGCTGGTGCTGAAGGGCTTGTGGCAAAGGCATTGGTGGTGAAAGGCCCGGGGTGGTGGCGGAGTGGATTCTAAAGTGGGAACAGATGTTACAAAAGTTGGTGCACAGACCGTGGTGGTTGATACTTATGTAGCATGGCAAGGGAAACAGCAGGGATTGGGGTTATGTGGAGTTTTAGGGATAGGTTCGTGAAGGGGTGGTTTAGGGCCCATGCAAAAAGGTGGGGGTTGTGGTAGGTGAAGGGGGTGACGTGATTAGAAGAGAGGACGTGGGTGGTGGTGGTTTTTTTGGGGCGGTAGAGGGAACCCCGATAGGGTAGTGGTACAGTTGTTTACCAAGTTGTGGCGGTTGTTTTCAGAGGTTGTGGCAAAAAGGGTTGGGCAAGGGGTGGAGGATGGAAAAAAACGGTTGGTAGAGGAGGCAGAAAAGGGGGTATTTTGGTAGAGGGGCAGAGGTGGAGGCATAAAGTTGGTGGGGTTGGTGGTTTGAATGATGGCGGGATGGCGAAAAATTGGTGGTGGTTAACGGAGATGGTGGCCCCCAGTTGGTTGTAGAGGTGACCTCAAAATGAAGAGAGAAACCCTTTTTTGCTTCAAGGGAAAAAACCCCTGACAAATCTTGATGAAACCAACCCCTAGAATGAAGACACTGTGCAGAAACAAGAATAATTATAAGCGAGGACAGTGACCTTGACGCTTGACCTTTCGGTCCTCAAAAACAAAATGGGCTTCCTAACCTCACAGGTGGGGGTTGTAAAGATACGTGGCAAGTCTTGATGGAA